>NW_022985372.1:402927-404648 GCF_010093625.1 Macroventuria anomochaeta
ATCCTGACATGGCTTGCAGCCAATAACAATCCACCCAGTCACACCTCATGGAACCTCATGGAACCTCATGGAACATCATGGAATCCCATGGAACATCATGGAATCCCATGGAACATCATGGAATCCCATAGAACAACACAGAATCTTCTAGTTGCTGACAAATGATTACAAATGATTACAAATGCCAATGTATATAGAACATTCCAGGAGCCAGCAGCCTGTCTATAAAGGCAGCCTGCCCTTCTGCTCAGATAACTCATGCTTGCAATTCAAAACTCAATCCACTCCTTCAACTCACCTCAACAACTCCTTCCTCAACTCACTCCCCACTGATCCTTTGTGGTATTCCCACACTTGATCCCTTCTTTATCACTTATCCTTTTTACCACTTGTGGTATCCCCACACTTGGTCTCCTCTACACCCTTATCTCCAACAAGCCTGAACCTTCCTTCCACCAATCCTTCCATCTCAGAGAGCAGTTGGTATCCCCAGCTGGCCCCCTCTCACACCAGCAGTCTGTCTATAAAGGCAGCCTGCCCTCCTGCTCAGATAACTCATGCTTGTAACTCAATTCAATTCACCTTTCAATTCATTCCTCAACTCACTCCTCATTGATCCTTTGTGGTATCCCCACACTTGATCCCTTCTTTATTACTTATCCTTTTTACCACTCGTGGTATCCCCACACTTGGTCTCTTCCACACCCTTATCTCCAACAAGCCTGAACCATCCTTCCACCAATCCTTCCATCTCAGAGAGCAGTTGGTATCCCCAGCTGGCCCCCTCTTACATTTCTGTACCTCTGCTCATCCCCAAGAACCAATTGAATAGTGTCTACAAGCTTTGCTTAAGGCACAAATTGCAACCCTCTGTCACAAAGTCCATTGTGACATCTTGCCAGACCTTGTCAGGTATTGGAAGGGGCTGGAGCTCTCTGTATCAAGTGTGACAGGTTGGTTTTGCCCTCCTACACGCTGTGCAGGATTGTACGTAGTCCTTGACGTACTGCTGGACCCCTGGCCACCTATATCACCAGGTTACCAAGGCCAGGGTCCTTTTGAACCCAAAATGTCCCGCTCTGGGGTCATCATGACATTCCTGCATTACCTCAAGCCTTGCTCCTTGTGGGAAATAGAGCTTGCCTTCTTGTAGCAGTGTCCCTTCCGGTGTAATGAAAGGGGCAATAGAGATGAGCAACTAAAGCAATAATCAAGATTTCTATCTGTTGTCCTATTCTACCAACAGATCCTGAGAATGGGTGTGTTACGATCCTACGTCCCACAATAGGACGACAAGCAATAAGTAACCGCCAACCAAACACGGAGGCCTGGGGAAAGGTGCAGCAAGGCAAGGCCGCCCGGCTGGCGCCTAGAGGATTGCTCTCAGCCAAGCTGACACACGTGACGGAGCTCGTCAACGAGCAAGGTCACGTGAGTGCTCGTCAACGAGCAAGGTCACGTGAGTGCTCGTCAACGAGCATGACATGATGCTCGTCAACAAACATGGTACAATGCTTGTTGACGAACCGCAATCCATCCGGATTGGCCAGGACCGACTCTGCTTGTCAACGAGCAGATCTGGTGGACTGTATATATATGTGTAGGAACACAACCCTTATGGTTCGTGTTCAACCTTGTCAATTAAGTTTGTCATTGGATCTCAACCAACCTTCGAGCTAGACAGATTGCCTGTACTACTCATCGTTACCCCAAGCCATCGT